>NC_057807.1:614134213-614143013 GCF_018294505.1 Triticum aestivum | reverse complement strand
GTGTGTTATTTAAGAGAAATGTTTTTTTCGTGGGGCTCTGTCATCCATGCATATATTGTTAATAAGATTTCTCACGTAGGGAGTAGATAAAAATGGGAGAGCGATTGCTGTCAAGAAGCTTTATCCCATAACGGAACTTGACGATGAGCAATTTACGAATGAATTCAATAGCCTTATGAAGATTCGGCATCAAAATATCGTACGGCTTGTTGGCTACTGCTACGAGATAAGACATGTATATATGGAGCATAATGGAGGGCATATTTTCTGCCAAATGATTGAGAGAGTTCTTTGCCTCGAGTATTTGCAGGGTGGAAGCCTTGACAAGCATCTTAATGGTATGATGGCATCTTAACTATAGTACTATCGTACTGTATTTCTTAATGAGCAAAGAAGAAAATATATTTGAAAATATTGTATTCTATTCTATTTCGTAGATGAATCCTGTGGACATGATTGGCCCACACGCTTCAAAATAATTAAAGGGATATGCGAAGGTTTAAGTTACCTTCATGGGGATTCACACAAAAAAGCAATTTTCCATCTTGACCTTAAACCTGCGAACATACTGCTAGATAAGAACATGAAGCCGAAAATAGCAGATTTTGGGTTATCAAGGCTCTTCGGTGGTACACATACTCATACTACAAAAAATTGCAAAGGCACAGAGTAAGTACAAAGTACATGGGAAATATAGATCTTTAGTGTTATTGCATATTATCTGTTTGCTCCATACTAATTGTATCCTTAATGTCAATTATATGTCGCAGGGCCTACATGCCACCGGAGTACTTATTAAAACGTCAAATCTCCAAAAAGTATGACATATTCAGCTTAGGTGTGATAATCATTGAGATAATGTCAGGACAAGGGAGCTACTCTAATACAGACATGTCTTCCCAAGAATTTATTGACCATGTATGCGAAGTTATAGTTTTCCACCCACAATTCATAGAGAAAATACTGTTTCAGAGGTCTAGTCATACTTGCAAAATTTTGACTATGTGTTAAATATTTAGATATCATATTTAAATAGCTATCTATATGTGGATTTTGTTTTGAAATTGAATTACTCTCCAACATCATCATTATATTAAGATTTTGAATAATTATAATGATGGAAGTCACTTTTTGAGATATCATGGTGATGGCCAAAATGACACCTATTTATGAACCAACGTGGGCCTTTGAATATTTCTAATTACTCTGTCAATAGTTCAATCATCTTCGTATGTTTCAATCATGTAGGTACACAAGAACTGGAGGAGAAGGATAGAGTCAACAAAAACACCAATGTATGCGTTGCAGGAATATTGCCAGCAAGTGAAGGGATGCATTGAACTAGCAATGAAGTGTGTGGAGTTGGACAGGAACAAGAGACCCACTGTGGAGGATATTATCCATAAATTGAGACAGATAGAAACTAATGGTTCATCGTCACCCAGGGACCAGGTATGGTAAATTTGATGTACTTCTAGATACATCCCTTTTTATTCATTTTGATGACAAGTATTTCCGGACGGAGGGAGTATGTACAAGCTCTGTTGTTTTGATAGTTTTAAATATCTTATTTGGCACATCAAACAATTTTCAACCTTTTCTACTTCAAACTTGAAGATACTGAGAGAAAAAGATGCTTGAATAGCATGTCTTTTTTAGTTTTCTTTCTATTTTCCATTATATTTTGGTTCTAGGCAAGTTTCTCATTTTTGTTACTCTTAGTTCATGCTTCAAATTAAGTGCGTATGCTACAGCCAATCGAGATACATATATATACATATACATATTCTGCAATCTTTCATGTTGATTATTCTTTTCCCCCTAATTGTATCCTAGGAGTAGGCTGTGATGGTATACGAATCCTGTAGATCCCTCTTCTCAGTCTATTCGAGTTCATTAGACTTTTGAGCTTGAGTCATTTGAGTTCCCTCTTCTTTAGTTAGTTAATCTACGAGAGGTAGAGTGTGGATTGCTTGATCTCAAGTTTTGCATGAAGCGTCATTTTCTGAAAACAACTTTGTAGTTTGGTATCCAAAATATATATTGAAATTACTAGTAATTATAGTGGACTTAACTGATGTATAGACGGATCGATATCTATGTGTAGATTCACCCCTTCACTTTAGTTTTCTCTTAAGTTTATTGTTGATTTTGTATTCTTGATCCACTAGGCTAGGCTTGCCAAGATTGGGCAATGGGGTGGAGTCTGAGGGGGCAGCTGTGACATCGAGGAGGCACCGCACCGTCTGAAAAGCTTGATAATAGGTAGTGACGAGGTTATATATTCACTTGAGTTTTCATACGACGACGATGATGGCAAGCAGTGGACTGTTGGCCCATGGGGCGGTTGTGGACCCAAGGGTCATGGGAAATTAAAGACAGTGAGTGTGAATCTTCTATCTTTTATATTGTTTTAAAAATAATCTGAAGGTACTTGAAGTTGCTACGATAATTTGAAGCAAAACATATTTGTTTATTTATTTCATATACGTATAGTACTCGGTCAGCTTCACAAAACAAATTGTTTCCCATCTCTTGGACTTGGAGCACTACTAATCTATGTTGCATTTTCTTATATTTTTGCACAAATAGCATGCTTGGTACTAGTAGCGCTATATCTTATATGTTCGGGTTGCAGTCATATTTATTTCCCTTTTATAAACAATTATTAATTAAATAGGCAGCTCGGTCGCCTTTCATTCAGAGGAAAAGTAATTGCTTTTCTTCTTTCGATGGAGCAGATTAACCTCGGTCCTTCAGAGGTTTTAAGGCTGGTCACAATGGGGAGGAACTTAGGAGTAACATCACACACTCCAATACAACTTTGCTTATGTGGCACATATTTAATGAAGAGAGAGGTGCTTGTGGTAACTAGCTAAGTTACCGGAACATCACACACTCCAAGAAACAATGAGTCTATAACCTAATAAATACATTGTTGCATGACACTATGTAGATGTTCCTATCCACTATGGAGGTAGTAACAAAGTCTAGGAAAGTGTGTAAGTTACTAGCTTATGTTCTTACCCATTGTGATCAGCCTAACCCAAGTTCACGGAACAAATTGGTCCGGCTGACTTTGCACCGGGCGGCGTTATGAGATCTCTTAGGGTGCGTTTGGTTGCAAGGGCGGTCATGAATGGGTTGGGATCGTTCAGAAAATAGACATGTTTGGTTATAAAGCACATGAATGGTTCGAGCCAAAAAAAGAGAATATGCCATGAAGATGCTGAACCGTTCCACCCAACCAAATCGGTCGAATCAAATGGCCACCCTTTGCATGCATGACTATGTGAGCATGACTGGTGGTCCCGTCCTAAATAATTAGCTCACCACTTATATTCAGCCAAAACATGAATTGAATGGTTCAATCCCAAAAAAATTGAACGGTCTCAACCCATTCATACGACACCTTCAACCAAACGCATCCTTACTATCTTCACCACCGCCGGTCAGTACGGACCTTTCGGAGAAGTTACAGGGACTCCTTTCCGGATCCCTGTGCGGGACAATGGCAACATTGTGGGCTTCTTTGCACGCGCAGGGTGGTGCATAGACGCACTGGGCATCTACGTGAGACCTCCACGGCAAACTCTGCAGGTACTAACTGCTAAGCTCTCATTCAGTTCATCATCTTGTTTTCCTCTAGCTTGTGCTTGATCTATATGCTCTCAGGAGAGTGGCGTTGCAAAGATTGGCCCGTGGGGCGGGGACGGAGGTCAAATGCACGACGTCGTGGTGGCACCGAAACGTCTAGAAAGTGTGACAATCTGCAGCGGCGCGGTGGTCAATTCACTTGCGTTCACCTACCGTGGCCACGACGGGCAGCAGCACGTCGCCGGTCCGTGGGGCGATCCAGCTGCTGGGAGCGCTCGCACCCATACGGTGACTGAAAACACATCTTCTACGTACTACTTCAAATGACCATCTCAGACTGCCAAATAATCTTTTCTGTTTTCTTGCAGGTTCAGCTTGGCGGTTCAGAGTTCCTGACGGGGATTCGTGGGACAACCGGTCCATTTGTGGATGCATCAGCAGGTGACGTGGCTGTAACGTCGCTTACTCTCATCACCAATGCAAGTAGCTATGGCCCTTTCGGGGAAGGCAGGGGAACCCCCTTCCAAATTCCAATGTGGGGCAAGGGCAGCATCGTTGGCTTCTTTGGCCGTGCTGAGTCGTACGTCAACGCCGTCGGTGTCTATGTCAATCCCGATCAGGAAGCAATGGAAGAAGAGGTAAACATTGAACACCGAGAGCATGTTTAATAGTATAACCAGCTGATGGCTATATGATGTTGACACGTCATCTATAGCCAAGGTTAGAGCCGGCACGTACAACAGTTAGATGTAAAGATATATTACTTATTAATGCATGACCCACATCTCACTCTCACATAGTGCCTAAAAGCACATGTTGCAGCTCGCTTTTATTCTGTAGCCGGCTCCTCTTCTCTCCCCTCCATGTCAGCAGAAATATAATATTTTAACTCTTATAGCCTATTTATATAAGCTTATTGTACTTTCTCTGAGTAGTACTATACTACTAGCCGAAGGGCGCGGATTTTGCACAAACAGTTCCTTTTCTTTTAGCGTTTTGCATCCCAACTAGCCGTTGACATGATGTATATTTGCACCTTTTTAATTATATATTACTTTGAATGCTATTTTGCCTAGCTTTTGTTGGCTCTCGCGAGCCCGGACTAACTAAGATCGGGCCATGGGGTCGATGCGGAGACCAAGAGGACGCTCGGGACATCGACTTGGAGACGGGACCTTACCGTCTGGAAAGCGTGACAGTTAGCTGCGGCGCCGTCATCAATTCACTCTCATTTTCGTACATCGACTTCAAGGGAGATAAGCACGACGTGGGTCCATGGGGCACTCCCTCTGGGCAATTATACAACGTGAGCCACTGAGGGCATGTACAATGATGGTATATGGATACAGATGCCTCATGACAAAAAGTAATTTGAGGCATATGTGTTGATTTTTTCTCTCCAATGCAGGTTACTACTACTGGGCCTCATCAAAAAATAAAAAGTGAATCTCACTACACATGCATCCCTCATCTTCACTTCAACTTTTTCCAACTTTATGCTCCGGGTCACACTTTTCTCTCCAAGCACCCGCCTCCTAGAGAGGATCCTGCTTCCCCATTCGAACCTACTTTTTCTGTCATCCGATCCTACATGACATGTGAGGCATCACCCTGGGGCTATGCATTGGCCATGCCCTCATAGAGCTTGTCAACTCAAAAGTCCACTGTTGAAAAAGAAGCAATCGTTTCCTATGTCAATCATCTCTGCAAATGTACTGATGGTATTCCTTTTTCTTGCAGATTGTGCTCGACCCTTTGGAGTTGGTGCAGGGAATTTCCGGCACGTTGGGTTCGTCTGACGGTGCATCGCCCGGCGTTATAACGTCGCTCACGTTTGCCACAAACCATTGCCGCGCCTACGGAGCTTTCGGGGGAGGTGGGGGGACTCCGTTTAGCGCGGCGGCGGAGACGGACGGCTGCGTCGTTGGCTTCTTCGGTTCTGCAGGGACTCGTCTTGAAGCACTTGGGGTCTACATCCACAGATACTGATTGTATATATATGTACCTTGTTTGTGTTTCTCGAACTTTTCCTGCTTCTATGTCGTTTGGTTGATACTGTGTAAATACGAATCAATAATAAAAGTAGATGGTACAAAGTTGTGCTCCCTCGCTTTTTTCCCGTTGGTCTTGCTAAGCAAGTTAATGTGTATCTTCATTTATATAGCATCTCCGGTGTTCCATTATGTTCAACTATGTATGTTCACTTGGTCCCTTAGTTACTTCCTCGGCCCTCTTGGCTGCCACCGAATAGATTTATATAATTTTTTGTATATCTTGCTCAGGGTCCGATGCTCCCACTACTAGGAAAAACCTTACTAGTAGTGTGGTTTTTTTTCATACCAGTAGCGTGGGTGCCGACGCTACTGCTACGGCGCTTCAGCTTAATATTAGCAGTAGCGTGTTTTCTATCCCACGCTGCAGATATGCTAAGTACTAGTAGTGCTTCTTTCTACACACACGCTACTACTATCGTATGTACTAGTAGCGCTGCTTTCTCCACCCCACGCTACAGCTAATTAATTAGAAATTAAAAAAATAATATTCAAATGCAGTATTCATGGATGGAAATTCAGATGCATTTGCTTCACCAACAATGATTAGTAGTAGCATCAACATAGCCTCTAATTCAGCATAGGAGTTGCAAGTAAGGGAAAATTACCACCGACACTACTAGCTAATAATCATCATAGCTAGTCATTACCACCAACATTGTCTAATCATCATAGCTACATAGTGTAGCACATCATCATCATCTTGAAATTCATTCTAGCTAGCTAATCACTCCTATTGCTGTCTCTCAGGTAAAATAGTATAGAACATGTGGAGCGCTCCTGATTGATCATATTGAAGCATGCAGATGAACATGTCTCCTAATTGTGGGCTATGCTTCTAATTGCTGCCCCCTAGTACTTCTCTACGATCCTTCACATTTTTGTTCCAGTCTTTGACTATTAAGACTTGCTCGCTTCTAGAAATCCTGAATGCACTCATGTTCAATGTAGAAAGTCTTAGCCGTATGCTAACCATGGACATGCGACCTTTAGCTTCGATCCACTGAGGCACAACTATCGTCAGGAGTCCCTGTTGAAGAACATCGTAGTAGCATACTTAGCAATGAAGTTTAGCTAAAAAAATAATGTATGCAAAAGGTGCACTGAGGACAAATAGTAAAAATCTTACCATCTTTCCTAAATAGATGTGACCATAGTTCAGTACAAACACTATTGGTCGCACGTTTTGAGTACTAACATTTCTAAGTCCAGGAAAATAATTTGTCTTGACAGTATGAAGATCCTCGAGCCATGAAACATAATGACTTGTCTCCTCGCAGTTTAGTTCAGCCCCGGGACAGTAGTAGGTCATGTCTATCAAGCGCCGGACATGTTTGCTTGAATGGAAATAGGCTGTCAATAGAAATTAGTTGTCAGCTATTTTTGAATAAACAATATCCAAGACATAAATATGATTGAGAAACTTACATAAAGGTAGAACTGGAGGCGTCTGCACATCCACCCAGATGTCAATATTATCTTCAATATCATCTTCCGGACGAATATCAAAGGTGATAAGCATATCAGGCTCAAATGTATAAGCTTTGCATAGTGCTCTCCATTGTTTGCATTCAAAATGGGTGTAGGTGTCTGTATTGTATAATTTTGCGAGAAAACTATAACCATGCTCGGTCCTCAAGTTAACTCTTTTTACCTCCATAGTTTTCATAGTACTGAAACCAATCTTATCTAAGACATATATTCTTGCATGGCAGAGGATACGCTAGTAGAATACTAAAAAAATTAAATTATAAGTTGAAGCAAAAGAAGCAAAAGTCATGCTTAATTACGAAAAAGGACTTGTCATTGTGACTTACTGTATGCACTTTGAACGTCTCATCCAGCTTGATGCTGAAGCGCCTACCACCAACTAGGTGAGGCCTGTCGCACTGGCCACGCTCGTCTTCGCAGTATTCGCACGTACCGAATTCCCTTTCGCTATCGTCGTCAGACATTTCCTATGTTCATATAGTTGAAACAGACGTGCATTCAATAAGCAAAACTAAATCATAAACGAATTAGTATTCAAATGAGCATGCATTCAATAAGAAAACTAAACCATCTCTTGCGTCCGTACATCATCGAATATTATCACTAATACATCTCGAATTGTATCATACATATAACATCACTAATACACCTAGAACCCTAGCAAAGGACGGGCATCGGCGGGGGCAGTGGACACCCAAAGAGAAGGAACCATCACAGGTCATAGCTCCAGTGAGATCCCTGAAGAACCATCCAGGTACTGTCGGACCTGCCCTCCAACGCAACCATGTAGCAACGGACGTGCTCATCCTCCTTGCTGACACGGTGAGATACCACCTCTGCGGTGGACGGAGGCCTCCCCACCGTCATTGGCCCACGCGATCGCCACCAAATAAGGTCCTGGTTGACGATGGGCTGCCTCCTCACCAAGCTGCGCGCCTCGGAAGGTAGCACCTCCCAGTACCAGCCAGGCGGAGCCCAGTCCCGGACATGGCCCCTATAATCAAGCAAGCCTCCTCCGCCGAGTCGACGACGAGGATGCAGGCCAGGCATCGTCGATGCCGAGAACAAATGCTTAATTATGAAAACAAAATTAATAAACACTTAGCAAAATTCGACATGACCTTTGCTGAAAACAGGACATATCGAGTGCCTGAAATTTGCCATAACATAAAAATATGGCAAAACATAGGCCACTCGGAAAAATATGACATGTTCAAAATATGACATGTCCACTGCAAATTTGCATATAACAGAAAAAATTGCTTTAACTAAAAAATAACAACAATTGCTTTAACTAAATATATACCTAGGATTTCTTAACTACACCTAAGACAACTAAAACACCTAGAATTATGTTAAATACACCTAAAACACCTAAATTCTATTAACTACACCTAATTAAAAACCTAGATAAATTTCTGTCCTAATTTAAAAACCTAGATAAATTTATGTCCTAGTTTTAAAACCTAGCTAATTTAAAAACCTTGGGTTCGTACAAATTAACTAGGGTTCATACTACCTAATCTGTCCTAGCTAGGGTTCGATCATAACCTACATTATTCTAAGAACCTACATTTTGTCAACTATATAGGATTCAAAATAACTACTCTCTAATAATTATAACTAGGGAGGGAGGAGGAGGAGGAGGAAGGAGGAAGGAG
>NC_057807.1:614130680-614133817 GCF_018294505.1 Triticum aestivum | reverse complement strand
GGGGAGGGGGGGAGGATGGTCGGCGCGGGGGAGGGCAGCCGGCGGCGGAGGAGGGCCGGCACGAGGGAGGGCGGCCGGCGGGGGAGGAGGGCCCGCGCGGGGAGGGCGGCCGGCGTAGGACATGGGGGCGGCGGCCGAAGCGGGGGATTGATGGGCGCGTGAGTGTGAGCGTGTGAGTGTGAGAGTGAGTGAGAGAGCACGCGTGGGCCGGAGGGAGGAATCAGAGGTGGGCTTAGTAGCAGTGTGGGGGAGGAGGCCCAGCGCTATAGCTAAAGCTGCAACAGTGGGCCGAGTGCGTGGCCCACTAACAACAGCGCTGGCCTTAAAAACAAGCGCTACTACTAACGTGCGCTTGCGGCGCTGGTTTTGGCCGGCGCTACTGCTAAGTAGCAGTAGCGTGGGGTATATAACCAATGCTACCGCTAAATGTCTACCTACAAGCATTTTCCTAGTAGTGTCCATATATGCTTTTCTGTATATTTTTTAAATCTTCGTCTGCATGAAGGTGATGCATATATGTGATGATTTATTGATTTCTGACTTGACTTGTGCTCAGGCTTGGCCCTGGCCAAGGGGGGCCCAGGTTAGTGCTCGGCTCTGTACTGGGAAGGCCCGAAGTAGCGGCAGCACCAGCGGCACAATGCAGGACCTACTCAGACGTCGACTTCCCACAATCGTTTCGCTATGAATGCGCGTGGGAGATAGATAGTCGCTTCGCAGAAACTGTGGAAGCTGCATGGAATGAAGATGGCCCTGCAGGTTCGGTTACTGAGCTGGCAAACAAACTACACTCTGTTTCTTCAGCCATGATGATATGGGGGCAACACACTTTTGGGTCTGTTCGTATGGAGATGCGCTCTCTTCGCCGCCAACTAGCTTTGCTGCGAGAGGGACCGACACGCACGGGGCCCAACCGGGAAGAAAAGGCTATCGAGGACCTAATGGTAGAACTAGTCTATCGGGAGGAGATAATGGCGAGGCAGGGATCCCGCATCACATGGCTGTCTGAAGGTGATCGGAACACATAATTTTTTCAGCGGAAAGCAAGCGCGAGAAGGTCAAAGAACAGAATAACACAGTTGAACCGGGCAGATGGTTCTATTTGTACGGACATGGACGAGCTGGCCAACATGGCCACGGAATATTATGCAAACCTGTATACATCGGAGGGCACTATAGGCATGGAAGAGGTGCTATCACATATACCGGTGCCGGTGGATGGCATTATGAATTCAAAGCTGAATGAAATTTATAGCAAAGAGGAAGTAAAGGAAGCCCTCTTCCAAATGTTTCCGACCAAAGCACCGGGCCCGGACGGCTTTCCCGCCCACTTCTTTCAGAAGCATTGAGAACTATGTGGGGATGAGGTTACAAGAATGATCATTCGAGTGCTCGATGGAGTAGATTCACCGGAGGAGATTAACAACACGTTCGTTGTTTTAATTCCCAAGATAGCGAGTCCAAAAGTTTTAGGATAGTTTCGGACGATAAGTCTTTGTAATGTGATCTACAAGATCGCCTCAAAGGTCTTAGCAAACCGGCTGAAATCCATTCTCCCCGATATCATCTCTGAAGAGCAGTTGGCTTTCGTTCCTGGACGTCTCATAACGGATAACTTCATAACAGCCTACGAGTGCTTGCATTATATGAAAACCAGGAGGGTCAAAGGTAATATATATTGTGCACTAAAATTGGACATGATGAAGGCATACAATCGTTTGGAATGGTCATATCTAGAGGCAGCGATGACCAAAATGGGGTTCAGCCCTACACTACTAGGGAAAAGCCTATACACAGAATCTTATCAGCAGCGCGCTTTAAAATAAGGCGCTGCTGCTAATTAGCAGTAGCGTGCTCGAGAGTAACTCGCTGCTGAAACAAATATAGCAGTAGCGCGCCCGCTCAAAGACGCGCTACTGCTATAATTCCCACGAGGCCGCCGCGAGGCTAGTTATAGCAGCAACGCATTATAACGAAGGGCGCTACTGCTACGTAGCGTAGTAGCAACGCATTTCGCCAATAAGCGCTACTGCTAAGTTTACTACAAAAATTTAGTCCCACCTCGCTCCGTGAAGAGAGTTTCTACCACCTTAAATATGTTACTTCTCAAACTTTGACAAGCACTTGGTCTTCATTGAACTCTATGTGTAGAATTTGTGGCTGCAATATGAGTCTTCACATGTTCCTAAACCGGTGAGGACTCATATTGACAAATCAGATTGTACACAAAAAGATCGTTGATGATCAATGTATTTTTGATATATTGAACAAAGTCTATTTTTACATGCTGACACATAGCAGTAGCGCTTTATTGTGAAAGGCGCTACTGCTAGGTAGCTTAGCAGTAGTGTCTTTCTCTATAGCGCGCTACTGCTAAGCTATTCCATCTCCCACCCCCATCTCCTCTATCCGATCCACTCACAGTCACACACTCACTGGATCCCCTCTCAACCCCCCGCGCCGGTCCACCCCCGTCGCCCCTCCTCCGTCTGTGCCGCCGTCACCTCCTCCTCCTTGTTGGACTCGGTACCGGCCTCCTCCTCCGTCCTCCCTCTCCACTCGCCGCTGGTCGGCCCCTCCTCGCTCCGCCTTCCTCCTCCATCCACCCTCCACTGGCCGCCGGCCGGCCCCTCCTCGCTCCGCCTTCCTCCTCCATCCTACTCTCTTCTCCCTCCTCGAGTCGCCCCTCCTTCTCCCTCCGGCCCGCTACATTTTGATTTAGTAGGCTAGTTCATATGCAACATTTTGATTTAGTTGATATGATTTATTTGATTTAGTAGGCTAGTTGATTTAGTTGACTAGTTGATTTAGTAGGCTAGTTGATTTAGAACATTTTGATTTAGTTGATTTAGTAGGCTAGTTCATTTAGTTGATTTAGAACATTTTGATTTAGTTGATTTAGTAGGCTAGTTCATTTAGTTGATTTAGAACATTTTGATTTAGTTGATTTAGTAGGCTAGTTCATTTAGTTGATTTAGAACATTTTGATTTAGTTGATTTAGTAGGCTAGTTCATTTAGTTGATTTAGAACATTTCGATTTAGTTGATTTAGTAGGCTAGTTCATGTAGTTGATTCAGTATGCACCATTTTATTGTTATTTTTTCTGTACATGGATAGGTACGTAGTTGCTTTTGTT
>NC_057807.1:614124263-614130305 GCF_018294505.1 Triticum aestivum | reverse complement strand
TAGGCTAGTTCATTTAGTTGATTTAGAACATTTTGATTTAGTTGATTTAGTAGGCTAGTTCATTTAGTTGATTTAGAACATTTTGATTTAGTTGATTTAGTAGGCTAGTTCATTTAGTTGATTTAGAACATTTTGATTTAGTTCATTTAGTAGGCTAGTTCATTTAGTTGATTTAGAACATTTTGATTTAGTTGATTTAGTAGGCTAGTTCATTTAGTTGATTTAGAACATTTCGATTTAGTTGATTTAGTAGGCTAGTTCATGTAGTTGATTCAGTATGCACCATTTTATTGTTATTTTTTCTGTACATGGATAGGTACGTAGTTGCTTTTGTTTTTTTAATAAGTTACCTTTTGGCAAAATGTAGGTGGTACCTTGTCATCTAATATGTTACTAGATCTTTAGGAAAAATGGCGCCACCACCACCACCACTATGTCGACTGTGCAAGTCAAGATGCGCCAGCAGCCTTGCAACTGGCAAGCTGTTCGGCATCTACTTCCAGCCGAGTTTTCGTCATGCGGCGGTAAGAAATTAGATGAAATGTAATAACTATTTTATTTTTAGTGTTGGCATTACTGCATTGTGTCATTTTGCTTATTTTACACAGATCATCCCATGCAATGTGAGGTTAAAATTCAATAAGCTGACAGGAGACACTGTGACATTTGAGGCTCCTGAGGGGCCGTACACTATGGAAGTCGAGAAAGGACGAAATATGTCGCAGATTGGAGTAGATGGATGGGCCCGTTTCATCGCTCGCATGCGTCTTACTGGTGTTGAGTTGATCAGCTTCTCCTCCTGAGCAGAAAGACCCAAGTTGGCTGTCATTTATCTCAACCTGGTGGAAGATGATGAAGATGACGAAGATGATGAAGATGATGAAGATAATGAGGACCCACTCAATGAAGATGATGATGACCCACTTCATGAAGCCATCGTAGCTTAAAGAACAAGGCTGAGTGAGGAGGAGGTGTCCAACCTGTGGGACATAATTACGCCACGTGCTGACTTTGTTGGGGTGCCATTCGTGACCCGCTTGACAAATACCATGGTTGATCGACATGATATGGTATGTTATACTTACAAATGCAAACTATTCGTTGAATTACTTAGTGTACAGTCCAATGATATGGTATGTTGTGTGGAATCTAGTCAATGATATGTTTTAGTGTAGTGTTCGATCACATGCTTATTAGTGTAGAATCTAAGGAAACTATTAATAGTGTAGATAATCCATATGTACTTATTTGCGAAGCTATTTATTAATTGATATGTTTTTCTTATTTAGAAATTGGCAAAGAGCATATCTGTGAGTTATGGTATCGAGTTTGATGAAGAAGGCTCAGCTGGACTACACCTTACTGCAAGGGGCTCCGTCACAACCTGTACTTACCGCGTGGACACGGATAGTCGCACACACTTAAACTCGGTTGGGTGGAAGAAATTCCTCGATGGCAAGAATCTTCATGTTGGAAAGGTCATCCTAATTACTATCAGGAACACCAACCGCCCAAGCTTGAGGATGATGATTGTCTTTGATATCATCTAGAACTACATATGTGTGTGTGGCTATATCATCTAGAACTACATATGTGTGTGTGGCTATATCATCTAGAACTACATATGATGATCGTCGTCGATATCATCTAGAACTACATATGATGATCGCCGTTGATATGACCTTGTACTTCTCGAGGATGCGTTGACTATGCATGAAATTGTTATCTAGTACTCCCTTCGTTCTAAATTACTCCTCGTGGTTTGAACTAAAACCACGACGAGTAATTTGGAACGAAGGGAGTACTACCCAGTAATGGTTTATGAATTTGATATCTACTAGCAGTACCTAGTATCTAGTATCTGAAAGGGAAACTGAAAGGGAAAGGGGTACGGGAAAATGATGAAAGATATAGCAGTAGCGAGGGACTGCGAAATCGCTACAGCTAGGTAATAGTAGCGCGTTCATAAAAAGTGCTGCTGATATCGTCAACAGTAGTAGCGCAGGTAAGGGCCGCGCTACTACTATGAGTTAGCTGTAGCGCCTTATTAGTAGCGTGGCCACCCGCGCTGCTGCTAGCCTCAAAACCCGCGCTACTACTAGGGTTTTCCCTAGTAGTGCTAGGTTCATTGCTACTGTGATGAGGTGCGTGTCCTCGGTCTCTTTTCCAGTTCTCTTCAATGGAGGGAGTTTGGATGTTTTCCGGCCTTCCCGGGGCTTGCGGCAAGGAGACCCTATATCTCCTTACTTGTTCTTGCTAGCGGCTGAGGGTTTATCATGCTTATTGAAGGCGCAAGGGGCAGTGCAAGGGATAGAAGTTGCTCCTAATGCACCTACAGTTAATCACTTTCTTTTTGCCGATGACAGTTTGCTATTTTTTGAGGCCTCTGATGAAAGTGCTACAAGAGTCAGAGATATACTAAAAATATATTGCAATGCCTCTGGCCAAAGGATAAATCAAGAAAAGTCTTCTATCTTCTTTAGTAAAGGTGTGCATGCTTTGACAAAAGAGTTGATTAAGCAACTTTTGGATGTTCATAACGAATCTTTATCAGAGAAATACCTAGGCTTACCCTTGGATGTGGGTAGAGCAAAGGAAGGGTCCTTTAGATATCTTAAGGACATAATTTGGAAGCGAGTTCAAGGGTGGATGGAGAAGTGTTTATCAGCGGGTGGTAAAGAAGTGATCATAAAATCTGTGGCCCAATCCATCCCTACATATTCAATGGCGTGCTTCAAATTGCCACGGGATCTCTGTGAGCATATCAATGGTATAATTCAGAAATTCTGGTGGGGAAGTAGGGATGGAGAAATGAAAACAGCATGGGTCTCATGGAGTACAATGACTAAACCAAAATTCATGGGAGGTTTAGGATTTCAAGACATCAAACTGTTCAACCTGGCTTTACTTGCTCGCCAGGCCTGGAGATTGCTACAGGAGCCTGAGACTTTGAGTGCAAGAGTTCTTCGAGCCCGTTACTACCCCAATGCAAATATCCTTGGCGCTACCCTGGGTCAGGCCCGTCTCAGGTTTGGCGTTCGATTTTGGAGGGGAGGGATGTGTTGTCTTTAGGGCTGATTAAGAGAATAGGTGATGGTTCGACTACCCGGATTTGGTCTGACAACTGGATACCGAGGGACTATAAACTATGACCGATCTGCGCAACAACAGCAAATCCACCAACTTCGCTGGCGGAGCTTATCAATCCCGTGACTTGCTCATGGGATCGGCAAACACTCTCGGATCATTTTATAGCTCCGGATATTGAGGTGATCATCAACATACCCATCAGCAACCGAGTGCAAGAGGACTTTTGGGCGTGGCACTATGATCGGCGTGATGTTTTTTTAGTTTGTTCGGCGTACCGGATGATTACGGCTATCAAAGCTCAACGGGAAGATTGGCTAGAGCATCGATCGAGACACTCAAACGTTGCAGCTGACAGGAGCTCATGGACACAGTTACGAAAAGTGAAAGTTCCATCCAAAGTTCGTGTTTTCGTGTCGCGACTAGCTCACACTTCGCTCCCCACGGGCCTGGTCCGGCACTAGAGGAAAATGGCAGACGACCCGGTCTGCTCTATATGCAATGCAGTGGAGGACTCATGGAGGCATTCACTTTTAAGTTGTACCATGGCCAGGTGCGTGTGGGCGCTGGGAGATGATGAGTTGCTTGAGCAAGTGATATCGAACCAAAATGGGGATGCTAGGCTCTGGCTTTTCTGGCTCTTCGAGACCACAAACCAACATGACCTTGCTCGTGTTCTAGTGACCATGTGGGTGATATGGTGGGATCGGAGAAAGGCTATTCATGATAATAAATTTCAAAGTCCGTTATCAACGATGTGCTTCATCAAGAGATACTTGGATGACCTTGAGATTGCAGCTGTCAGAAATTCAAAACCACCCTTGGGACGGGTGGATCGGCCCCGTGCTAGAGCGTGGTTACCACCTACGGGGGAGGCGGCAAAACTAAATTGTGACGGAGCTCTTTCCACCTTGGGAGAAAGGGGAGCTGTTGCAGTGGTATGTAGGGACAAGGCTGGAATCTATCTAGGAGCTTCAGCAGTGGTGTATGACGGCCTGATCGACCCAGCGAGCCTGGAGGCGCTAGCTTGTAGCGAGGCCCTTGCCCTTGCTCGGGACTTAAACTTGCAGAACTTAGAGGTAGCCTCAAACTGTCAGGAGGTGATATCGCACATCAGAAACGAAGGGGCACCGGTCTATGCTCCCGTCCTCAGGGAGATACCGTTTAGCAGAAATTTATTTCATTCTGTTACTTTCCGTTTCAAATTTAGGGAGAATAATTTTGAGGCTCACTCGCTAGCTAAAGGAGCTGCGTCTCTTGCGGTGGGTCGCCATGTGTGGCTAGGGGTCCAACCCGACATTGCTTGTATTCCTTAGATTTTGAATCCTGAATAAAGCCCCTAGTTTACCCTAAAAAAGATGTCGACTTCCCACAATCTGCAGTAGGGTTTGCGGCGCCGACCCTAGGATTTTACATCGACGGTTGCTGCGGATGAGCTCGCCGGCTAGCTGCAGCCGCAGGCCAGGTAAGCGTCGCATCCGACATCATTCATACAGCGGATCCGGCACGCCCTCCGACCGGCCGCATCGACCACTACACATCGTTGCATATCGTTGGCGAGCTCGTCGTAGTCGTACTCATTGAGTGCCTCAACCTGATCATGTGCATGTTCCGGCCAGACGGTGTGAATACCCTAGTCTCCAATTCTCCATGAGCGTGGCCTTCTGTCTCGGCTGGAGCCAGATCAGATCGCCCTTGGATGGCTAGAGAGCTCTGAACGGACCAGGACGAATACTACATCTGCCGCATCTAGGTATGTACATACCATGTAGTTGTTCAAGGGAAGTTTCTTGACTCTAGTTTTCTGCCTCATGTTAGGTTAAATTATTTGATGAAGATAGTGTTTTTCTGTTTGCTTTTGCATTGTGAATTACTCTCACTTTCTTTTGAAAAAAACCAGTGAAAAATGTCAAAATACAACCCACTATGCTATTTAAATAAACCACAGGGCAAAGTATATGGTTAATTTTGTTGGATTATTTGGATCAGCTCTAGTACTCGCAACAAAGTAAGAAAGAATAAGACAATGTTAATGTTGTAAAGAGCACATGTGAAGTTTCAGATCAATCAGACAGTACTAATATAACATTTTTTTCCTTAGAGAAAACACACATGCTTTCTGAGGGGCCTTGTATTCTAGCTTCGCCCCGGGCCCCCGAAATCCCAGGACCGGCCCTGCTTGTGCTCGGATTACTCCTGCAGCAGACAGTATCCAGTATTCGCGAGTTCTGGGACATGTCGTGGAGTAGCTATGACGGGGAGAAGCCTTGCGATGACCTTGATCGATGCTTACTGCTGCGATCACCAGCATTGTGTCAGAAAAGGAATGTACTAACTAAACTGCATAGATATTCCGAGTTTTAGAAAGAAAGGATGACTAGACCGGTCAACTCATGCCTCCCCAAACAACCATATATATTTTCAAGAACATACAAGAGCATTGTTCCGTTAAGAAGAAGAGGGATATTCTAGTACAAAGGATTGTTACAGGGGCAAAGCCACCATGTAGGGGCATGGCCCACGGCGTGTTTTAGTGGATTTGAAAGGGGTGTCCACCCTCTACCCTAGCATGAGTCCACAGACGGAGGTCAACATGAATTAGTGTGACGACGTGGGCCGGTAAGGATGTCTTGTGTTGAAAGACATGGCTGTTCTACTCTAGCCAAATGAAACGCAGTGTGGCCACGATGGTAATGTTCATTTGCCTCCGTTAGCTTGCCGGCACCGCAACCGATAGCTGAGGCCACAAGTCGGTAAGGCACTTTGTTCCATCCGGTGTGAAGTGATGCAACCTCAGGGGCAATAGCATGTGGTACCATACCTCGCGTGCATATGGGCAGCCAAGGAGCATGCATGTGGTATTCTCATCATCCTGGCAGCATAGTTGACATAACCGCGTGTGTGGTAGGTTCCTGTGCGCTAGTCTGTTCACCGTCCACAGTCTTGCATGCACCG
>NC_057807.1:614100104-614123721 GCF_018294505.1 Triticum aestivum | reverse complement strand
CGGCCGCGCCCAACCGCTAGGAGAACGAGTCAGGTGAATTGGAGAGGGTAACATGTTGTAGCTCCTCCCAGATCCCGACAAACTCGGCGATGGCTGGAATAGACGGAGTTTCGTATTGCGTCCACCCATGCGTGCCCAGTTAATGCATCGACCACGCTTGATAGCTTGCCCGCCGAGCGAACAAGGTTGAACAGGTTGGGTGCTCTTTGGGCCATGGGGTGGCCACCAAGCCACGGGTCGAGCCAGAAGTTAGCCCTGAGGCCATCCCCAATGTTGCATTGGAGCGCCGCGAGCCCAAGGCATGCAGCCTTTTTCTGTGGTAGTCACCTTCAAGCCATGCCAAGGCTTGTCTAGCATCGTCTTCTCTAGCCAAAGCCAGCGCAAGCGAAGGGCTTGGTTCAACAGCTGCAGAACGCCCAGCCCCCCATACGGCTTGGGGGTGCAGACGACATGCCATGCAACTAGGCAGCATCCCCCCTTGGCTTCCTCCACCCCTTGCCAGAAGAAACCTCTCCTCAGTTTGTCGATGCACTTGAAGAACCACGATGGTAGATCCAGCGCCATCATGTGAAAGATCGGCATGGACGAAAGTTTGCAATTCACTAGTGTCAGCCGGCCCGCCCGGCGAAGAAGGGATGCCTTCCAGGTTGGCAGCTGGGTCGCGATCCGGTTGATGAGGGGCTGAAGCTCGGTGTGGGTTAGGGCCCGTAGGGATAGGGGGAGGCCGAGGTAGGTGAGGGAGTCCTGGATTAGGGGGTATCCGGGCAGCCGGACTGTGTACAACGTCCGGACTATTGAAGCGTGAAGATACAAGACTCAAGACTTCAGCCCATGTCCGGATGGGACTCTCCTTAGCGTGGAAGTCAAGCTTGGCGATCCGGATATTATGTTTCCTTTCTTGTAACCGACTCCCTGTAAACCCTAGCCCTCCCCGGTGTCTATATAAACCAGAGAGGATGGTCCTTAGAAGGCCGATCACAATTAGAATCATACCATCATAGGCTAGCTCTTAGGGTTTAGCCTCTACGATCTCGTGGTAGATCTACTCTTGTACTACCCATATCTTCAATATTAATCAAGCAGGAAGTAGGGTTTTACCTCCATCGAGAGGGCCCGAACCTGGGTAAACATCTGTGTCCCTTGCTTCCTGTTATCATCAGTCTAGACGCACAGATCGGGACCCCCTATCCGAGATCCGCCGGTTTTGACACCGACATTGGTGCTTTCATTGAGAGTTCCTCTGTGCCGTCGCTGTGGGGCTCGATGGCTCCTTCAATCATCATTAACGACACGGTCCAGGGTGAGACTTTCCTCCCCGGACAGACTTTCATGTTCGGCGGCGGCGCACTGCGAGCCAATTCGCTTGGCCATCTGGAGCAGATCGACAACTACGCCATTGGCCTCTAGATCAGGTTCGGAAGTCTGAACTACACAGCTGACCTTCACGGAGACTTGATCTTCGACGGATTCGGGCTTGCGCCAGGGGCACCGGACAGTCACGACGGACATGGCTTTGACCTGCTGTCGGACAACACTCGGGATATTACCCCTGCAGTAGCCCCGAACTCAAATTCGGAGAAGGCTGCATCGCCTAAGGACGGAGGGGTAGACTTCGCCCCGCAGGCTACACACTCATCGACGGTGGAGCCGAACACGGGTCTCACCTCTGTGGTGGCCTGTGACGTTGGACCCCCGGATTTGTATCCGGTTGTTGGTTCCAGTCCACACACTCTCGAGCCAATCGAGCCAGGTTGGGCTCCGGTAATGGAGTTCACTGCTGCAGATATCTTCCAGCACTCGCCCTTTGGCAACATGCTGAACTCGTTAAAAACTCTCTCTTTGATAGAAAATCTCGGGCCGAACTATGTCCGGCTGGAGTGGGAAGCATGCGACGAGGAAACTCGTTACCCACCCACCACCCACTTAATAGCCATGGTCAATGATTTAACCAACATGCTCGACTTCGACTCCGAAGGCATCGACGGTATGGACGATGATGCAGGAGAATATTTATAATCTATGGGGTGCCGGACTTCCGCCCCGTCACACGACATATACATGGTGGATACGCCCAAGAAGGACGAAGGAGACAAGCCGGAAGATAAAATCCCTGGGCAAAAGCCAAAGCGACGGTGCAGACGCCGTTCCAAGTCCAGCAACAGTAAATACAGCGGCAAGAGCGCCAGAAGGATCGATACTCTAGTCAACCCCGAAGGCAACAACGACCATACGGAACCAGCTATGGAGCAGGACGAGCCAGGTCATGCCGAACACAGTTCGGAGCAGACGCCCGAGGACAATGATCCAAAGGGACGAGATCATCCAACCGGCCCAGGACAAGAAGACAGTCCGGACGATGATGAATTCATCATTCCGGAAGAACGCGCGGAATGAGATAACCTCCACAGAAAGCTTATGGCCACAGCAAGAAGTCTGAAGAAGCAGAAGCAATGGCTTAAAACCGCACAGTATACGCTCAATCGCAGATGGAATAAAGTGCTGGACACTGAAGAAAGATACGGCGACGATCGCCACACAAAGAACTATCAAAAACACAAGCTACTGCCAGAATTTGACGACTAGGACATTCCACCAAAGAGTAACACGACCAGGAGGCCAGGCGTACCACTTCATAACGGCAACAAAGCAGCTACCGACGCCGCACACGATCTCCTTGAGCACCCGAATAAGAAAGCTGGCGCAGCAAGGTCCATCTACGGATCTAAAGGACACACCCCGGCGAGGGACTGTGGTCATCAAAACGATTATACCAATCAAATACCAGTTCGGAATAAACACCGGACACAACAACAGCCGACGGCATGCCACAGCACGTCCAGATACAGAGGGGCTGCTCACCCCCTGTGCTTTACCGAAGAAGTACTGGACCATGAATTTCCACAGGGTTTTAAACCTGTGAACATAGAGGCATACGACGGAACGACAGACCCAGGGGTCTGGATAGAGGACTTTATCCTGCATATACACATGGCTTGTGGGGATGACCTCCATGCCATCAAATACCTTGCCCTCAAACTAAAGGGACTAGCTCGACACTGGTTGAAAAGCCTCCCCAAAAATTCAATTGGGAGTTGGGAGGAACTCGAGGATGCTTTCAAGGCCAATTTTCAAGGGACTTATGTCCGGCCTCCGGACGCGGACGATTTAAGCCACATAATCCAACAGCCCGGAGAGTCTGCCCGCAAGCTTTGGAACAAATTCCTCACTAAAAAGAATCAACTTGTCGATTGTCCGGATGCCGAAGCCTTAGCGGCATTCAAACACAGCATCCGCGACGAGTGGCTCTCCAGACACCTCGGCCAAGAAAAGCGAAGGACAATGGCAGCCCTAACAAGTCTTATGACCCGTTTTTGCGCGGGTGAGGATAGCTGGCTAGCCCGTAAAGGCACCAGCAACCCCAGCACATCCGAAATAAGGGATGGCAACGGGAAGCCATGACGTAATAAAAACAAACGCCAAAACAAGGAAGAGAGCCCGGAGAACACAATGATTAATGCCGGATTCAAGGGCTCTCGACCTAATCTGCAAAATAAGCCATCTAAAGGCAGTAAAGAAGGACCGTCCGGTCTGAACAAAGTCCTGGACAGACTATGCCAAATTCATGGCACCCCTGATAAACCTGCGAAGCACATGCACAGAGAGTGCTGGGTCTTCAAGCAGGCCGACAAATTAAATGCCGAACACAAGGGAAGGGAGACACCTAGTGAAGACGAGGATGAACCTCGCCAGCAGAACATTGGGGGACAGAAAAAATTCCCGCCAGAGGTTAAAATAGTGAACATGATCCAGGTGACTCGTACATCCATGAGAAGGCACGAACGCGCCCATAGAGATGCGCGCGATATAGAGCCCATCGTACCTACACCTAACTACTGGATGTCTTATCCGATCACCTTTGATCGCTTGGACGGCCGAACTAGTATTCGGCGTGAAGGATCAGAGGCCTCGGTGCTCGACCCAATAATCGACGGATACCATCTCACCCACGTCCTCATGGACGGCGGCAACAGTCTCAATCTAATATATGAGGACACGGTCCGCAGAATGGGGATAGACCCATCCAGAATTAGTCAAAGCAACACCACCTTTGAAGGGGTGATACCAGGCATTGAAGCCTACAACAGGGGCTCCGTCGTACTGGAGGTAACATTCGGCTCTCCAGGCAACTCCAGAAGCGAAAAACTACTCTTCATCATCGCACCCTTCCAAAGCAACTATCATGCATTGCTTGGAAGAACGGCCTTCGCCCGATTCAACGCATTGCCGCACTATGGCTACCTTACACTCAAGATGCCCGGTCCACGTGGCTTCATCATCGTTAGCGGAATAACAGAGTGCTCTTCACGCGCAGAGGAACACGCGACGGCCCTAGTGGCCGGACTATAAGCGGCCTCCAATATCACAAAAAACATGACTGGTCGTTATGACCACATACACGGTTAGACGAGTCCGGTAGCCCAGATAAAATTAAATCAGGGCACTGTATATGTAATCCCATAGAGGACACCAGGGGCTATAAATATTCAATAAAGCCCCACACTTGGCTCAACCTTATTAGCAGGCCAACATCTTATACTTTTATTATCCATCGCATACTTACGTTGTACTCTCCTACGAGTTCTCTTTTTCATAGACAACATTCGCGTGATGCCCTTCCAGGATACGGCACAACGGAGACAAAGGCGCAGACGTGCAGCAGGGCCCCGCTCAACAGGTTTCTTTTTAGATTAAGCCCCTGTGTAAACCTTTTTTATTGCCTCTTGTTGTTTAACCATCCCATGGGTTGCATACCCACAGAGGATACTGTCGTTATTGGCATTTCGCCACGACAGACTTACGCACGTACCTGGAAACACAGGGTTTATAATGAATGGGCATTCTTGAGCTCATCATCTGTTATAGAGTCCGAATACCTTCGGGAGTGTTTGATGTCACGAGTTTGGCCTTATATGCATCAGCTCCGAATCATGTCTTTGGTCAAATGTTGGGTTTGCCCGGCTCCTGGGTTTGCCGCCTTACGTTCTGTTATTATCGGCTAAGGTGGCCAAAGGAGAACTACTGCGATTGTGCCCTGGTTATTCCGGATGAGCACCTCAGTAGAGAAAGCCGAAAACTGACTGTCATGATACAGCGAGAGACTGATCAACCACTCGAAGACTTATCGGAATCTTTAGGATCCCTCCGCATTAACGAAGGACCGTTTCCCAGTCATGTACACACGCGCCCGTATTCGAATGCAAGCTAAAGTACCAGGGGCTACATAGTAGCCCCACCATTAGACTCCCATGGCTAAGCGAAAGCATTACAGCTATATAGTCTGGTTGCCTAGTTCGACGTGCGATCACCTCCTTAATGGACCAAGACATTGGATCAAGTGTGATTATGCATATTTTTTCTCGAACACCCCCGCATTATATGTGTGGGGGCTGAATCCAACGACTGCTAACTTTTGAATTACATATATATATATATATATATATATATATATATAAACGGCCGCACAGGGGACATAATCATATTTTCAAGCAAACAGTATAAATATAGCCTCATAATCAAAATAAACATTGTTTTTACAATGATTCGATTCATCACTCGAACAACACACCCTTCGAGCACTGCGCCTCTATTAGGCGGGCCCCTTCTGTGACCTGCGCCAAGTAGTGCTCGGCCGGATATTGGCCCCCCGCTGGATCCTGGGTCACTATAATGGTGGCCTCCATATCCGTCCAATAGGCTTTAACGCGGGCAAGAGCCATCCGCGCACCCTCTATGCACGTCGACCTTCTCATGGCATCGATCTGAGGCACGGCCCCAAGGAATTGTTGCACCAAGCCAAAGTAACTGTCCGGCTTAGGACCCTGTGGCCAAATATGGTCTATTACAGACTGCATTGCAAGCCCGGACAGCCTGTGAAGCTCCGCTACAGCAGCCATCTTGTCACTTAACGACAGCGGGCGAGTGGAAGCATTGAATTGCGACCAGAAAAGCTTCTCCACTTCCTTGTCACCCTGATCTTCGAAGAATTTGGCAGCGTCAGTTGTACTCTTCGCCAAATCTGCATACGCGTCCGCAGGACTCCAGCGTCCATCCAGGGGAGCGTACTTCGGATAAAAAAACTTCGTCCGCAGCAAGAAGGAGCCCCCAGCCACGATTTTTCTGGCCTGTTGAAGCTCCTCCCGTGCACCCCTGAGTTCGGTGCGTATCTCCTTGGTGTCATTCAGTGCCTTGTTCAGATCGGCTGAACTATCATTATGCTCCTTTTTAAGGAGCTCATACCAGTCAGCGGCATTGTTTTAACTCAACAACCATTTCGGCTATCTTTTCCTCGCTTCGGCGATGAGCAGCCTGTTCGGCTCTCAATTCCTCGGTCGCCTTTAGGGCAGCCGCATTGCTCACCCGAGCTTGTTCCTTGGCTTGAGCAAGTTCCGCCCTCAGGGCCTCCACGGCAGCAGCACCCTCTGCAAGTCCAAACATATTGCATTAATATCATGTCGCCTTCATATTTCCCTATACAAAGGAAGGCAGAGCACATACCTTGTGATTTATCCAGCCGCTCGTTCACCAGTGTGATATCGGCATCAATCGATCCAATCTGCCTTGTTAGTTCGGCAATTTCAATGGACTGGTCGGCGGCCGGACCCACAGGTACCTGCACATATTTACAGCGCAATCATTGATTTATGATCCCCCGTTTGCCGCCTAAGGCGGGCAACCGGAGTCTCAGGGGCTACTATCTATAGGGAGCACACCTAGCGCGTGCCTCACAACCAAAAAATAATAGCGCATTCTTCACTACATACCTCAAAGCCTCTGAGCAAGCTTGTAAACGCTTCATTCAAACCGCTTGTAGCGGATGAAATTTTCTTAAGCACTTCGCTCATCAGTGAGCGGTGCTCCTCCGGGAGCGCAGCTCGCTTCGTAGGCCAGTCAGTACGTCCGGCCGGACATTGAACTATGCTGGACCCTTCCCATCGCCCCTCGTGTGAGCCAAACGCTCTGGGCTCAGGGCGGCTGACGCATTGGCTTCCGGCTTCGGCAGATCCGGACTCCTCCGTGACGACACCTCGGTGTCGCCCGCTTCATGAGTCGGAGAGGCAGGTGGGGTCTCACTCTCCATCATCTCCGGAGGAAGGTCCCCCGAAGACGAACTCTGTCGAGAAGAGCTGCTAGCTGGACTGCAAAAGGCAAATCCTGGTTATTGATCTAGGAGAAACACAATACCTTCAAATTAAACGATTGACTTACGGCTTGGTGGAGGGCTGGCCCGTTGGTGGGCATGACGCGGTGAGGGTGTCCGTTGGGGCAGGGCCCCCTGGGGATACCTTTTACCCTGGTTTGGGCATCTCTGCCTCCAAGTCTTCGGAGGCAGCCCTCTTCTTCCCGCGCGGGGAGGAGGCCTTGGCCTCCCCTTCCGGACTATCCTATTCAGGGGAGGTAGTAATTCCCCCGGTCTGGATGCGTAATGTGTGAAGTTCGGCTTCACTGCCCTTTCCTTCGCCTTTCCCCGAGGGGATTTTGCTGGGCACCCGGCCAAGCATCTTGGCGATGGTCGGACCAGGCGAGCCTTCGGGAAATGGTGCCGGACACCTGATTCTCCCCGCCTTGGTGAGCCATTCCTGGCCATGGAGGGTTTTTCAGAATAATGGTTATGATAAATATAAACGAAGTGTCCGGCTTTAAGGTTACTTACTTGGGCATCTAGGCGATTGCAGCTTAGGCCCGCATCCTTGGTGGTGTCCGGACACTTTACTTGTGGTCCGAAGAATAATTTACACATCCCTTCAAGCTTCAGGCCGAAGAAGTGCTTAATAGTCCGCGGACCCTCCGGATTAAACTCCCACATCCGGAGGGTCCGACGTTTGCACGGCAACATCCGGCGGATTAGCATCACTTGGATTATGCTGACAAGATTTATGTCCCTCTCAATAAGCTCCCGGATGTGATTCTGCAGTACTGGTACATCACCAGCGGGCCCCCAATTCCATCCTATGTCGGTCCAAGACACCAAATGTGACGGAGGGCCCGAGCGGAACTCGGGGGCGGCTACCCAGTTTGAGCCTCTGGGGGCTGTAACATAAAACCACCTCTGTTGCCATACATCGGATACTTATGGGAAAGAACCCTCTGGCCATGGGTCATCGGCGTTCCTGTTTATTATGGCACCTCCGCACTCCGCATGTCGCCCCTCGATCATCTTCGGCTTCACATTGAAGGTCTTGAGCCATAAGCCGAAGTGGGGGGTAATGTGGAGAAAAGCCTCGCACACAATAATGAACGACGATATATGGAGGATGGCGTCTGGAGCCAGATCATGAAAATCCAACCCATAGTATAACATGAGCCCCCTCACAAAGGGGTCGAGGGTGAGGCCTAGGCCTCGGAGGAAGTGAGGAACAAACACAACGCTCTCATTGGGCTCCGGCGTGGGGATAACTCGCCCTGGAGCAGGTAGCTTGTGCTAGATATCGGCGGTCAGGTATCCGACCTCCCTAAGCTTCGCAATGTCCTCCTCTTGGATTGGGGAGGCCACCCACCGGCCTTTTGCGCCGGATCCGGACATACTGGAGGATCTGGGGGGTTGGAGCTTAGGTCTTGGGCGTTAGAGCTCGAGGTGCGAGATGGAGCAAGAGAGGTGGAAAAGAGGTGTAGGCCTCGACCCCTTTATAAAGGGGATGAATATCAAGAGTCCTCAGCGTGACCGCTTGAGACTTATCCAAAAAAATACACGGAGTCATACCAAAGGTCATCGTGGGGTCGCACGCCCATATTAATGAAGAATCCCGTAATAAGAGGAACACGATCTCTGCTTTCACAGGGCGTGCCAGTGAAACCGCCTCCCAATACGAGTTGCGATGGAGCAAGGAACGCCGGTTCGCGTTGGACCAAGCCACGATGCAAGGGCACGACGAAGATTGCCAGCGGATCAGATTTGTGTTATGTTTCCTACAATGGTATGTGAAGATCATCTTGCAGATCCGGACACGGTTTGAGTGTTCGATAAATTACCTTGGAGTATTCGGAGATGGAACCCGCCCTACAATGCCGAAGACAAGACTGCGCGCCGGACTCATCGTCATTGAAGCCTGGTTCAGGGGCTACTGAGGGAGTCCTGGATTAGGGGGTATCCGGACAGCCGGACTGTGTACAACGTCCGGACTATTGAAGCGTGAAAATACAAGACTCAAGACTTCGGCCTGTGTCCGGATGGGACTCTCCTTAGCGTGGAAGGCAAGCTTGGCGATCCGGATATTTGTTTCCTTTCTTGTAACCGACTCCATGTAAACCCTAGCCCTCCCCAATGTCTATATAAACCGGAGATGATGGTCCTTAGAAGGCCGATCACAATTACAATCATACCATCATAGGCTAGCTCTTAGGGTTTAGCCTCTACGATCTCGTGGTAGATCTACTCTTGTACTACCCATATCTTCAATATTAATCAAGCAGGAAGTAGGGTTTTACCTCCATCGAGAGGGCCCGAACCTAGGTAAACATCTGTGTCCCTTGCTTCCTGTTACCATCAGCCTAGACGCACAGATCGGGACCCCTAACCGAGATCCGCCGGTTTTGACACCGACAGTAGGTGATCGGCAGTGTCTTGATTACACATCCAGCCGCTAGAGCAAAGTCATGCACATCCTCATCGGTGCAACGTATCGTGGAGATGGAGCTCTTTGAGAAGTTGCATCGCAGGCCCGCGGCCTCTCCGAAGCATCCCAGCTGTTGTTTGGTGCTACGTCTTGAGCTTGCGTTGGTTTTCCTCGAAGAGGAGAGGGTGATGCAGCAAGTGTAGCGTTAGTATTTCCCTCAGTTTTGAGAACCAAGGTATCAATCCAGTAGGAGGCTCCTCAAAAGTCCCATGCACCTACACAAACAAACTGAGAACTCGCAACCAACGCAATAAAGGGGTTGTCAATCCCTTCACGGCCACTTGCGAAAGTGAGATGTGATAGAGATAGTAAGATAAGATAAATATATTTTTGGTATTTTATAATATAGATGCAAAAAGTAAAGATGCAAATAAAAGTAGATTGGAAGCAAATAGGATAAGAGATAGACCTGGGGGCCATAGGTTTCACTAGAGGCTTCTCTCGAGATAGCATAAGTATTACGGTGGGTCAAGAAATTACTGTCGAGCAATTGATAGAAAAGCGCATAGTTATGAGATTATCTAGGCATGATCATGTATATAGGCATCACGTCCATAACAAGTAGACCGACTCCTGCCTGCATCTACTACTATTACTCCAAACATCGACCGACTCCTGCCTGCATCTAGAGTATTAAGTTCATAAGAACAGAGTAACGCATTAAGCAAGATGACATGATGTAGAGGGATAAACTCATGCAATATGATATAAACCCCATCTTTCTATCCTCGATGGCAACAATACAATACGTGTCTTGCAACCCTTTCTGTCACTGGGTAAGAACACCGCAAGATTGAACCCAAAGCTAAGCACTTCTACCATGGCAAGAAAGATCAATCTAGTAGGCCAAACCAAACTGATAATTCGAAGAGACTTGCAAAGATAACTCAATCATACATAAAAGAATTCAGAGAAGATTCAAATATTATTCATAGATAAACTTGATCATAAACCCACAATTCATCGGATCTCGACAAACACACCGCAAAAAGAGATTACATCGAAGAGATCTCCACAAGAGAGGGGGAGAACATTGTATTGAGATCCAAAAAGAGAGAAGAAGCCATCTAGCTAATAACTATGGACCCGTAGGTCTGTGGTAAACTACTCACAACTCATCGGAGGGGCAAGGATGTTGATGTAAAAGCCCTCCATGGTCGATTCCACCTCCGGCAGAGTGCCGGCGAAGGCTCCAAGATGAGATCTCGCGGATACAGAAGGTTACGGCGGTGGAAATTATGTTTCGTGGTGCTCCTGGATGTTTTCGGGGTACATAGGTATATATAGGAGGAAGAAGTACGTCGGTGGCCGCCCAAGGGGCCCACGAGATAGGGGGCGCCCTACAGAGGGGGGGGGGCTATCTCGTGGGGTCCTCGGGAGCTTCTTGACTTGCACTCCAAGCTCTCCGGATCACGTTCGTTCCAAAAATCACGCTCCAGACGGTTTCATTCCGTTTGGACTCCGGATATTCCTTTTCTTCGAAATATTGAAATAGGCAAAAAACAACAATATGGGCTGGGCCTCCGGTTAGTAGGTTAGTCCCAAAAATGATATAAATGTGTAAAATAAAGCCCATAAACGTCCAAAAGGGGTAATATAATAGCATGGAACAATCAAAAATTATAGATACGTTGGAGACGTATCACTTGGACGCATCGATCTCGGTGTCGAGGGGCCTTAAGAGCAGTATGGCATCATTGGCGTATAGAGAGAGATGATGGTGGAAGTCGTATGCGCTGAACAAGGCAAAAATGCCGACCTCCTCCGCTTTTCCGGAACACGGTCGTGAGGACATTCATCATAATGATGAAGAGTAAGGGGGAGATGGGGTCTTCCTGTCGCAGTCCCTTCCCGTGCCAAAAACTTTCATTGGTTGAGCCGTTAACCAGCACCTGAGTGCTTGCCGTAGAGAGGAGCATGGCAATCCATCATAGCCAACGCGGTCCGAAACAACGATGAACCAGCACCTGAAATAGGAATTGCCAGGAGACACTATTGAATGCTTTGGCGATGTCAATTTTTAAGATTATAGCCGCTGCCCGCTTGCGATGGAGGGAGTGAATGGACTGCTGGACCAACATGAAGTTGTCCAAGATTGATCTGCCAGATATGAAGGCGCTCTAGTTCGTGTCCACCAGATTAGGGACCAGGGGAGGTAATCTCAGAGGACATCCCCTTGGTCAGGATCTTGGCAAAGATGTGGATGAGGCTTATGGCCCTAAAATCCTTGATGTCCAAGGCCCCCTCCATCTTTGGAAGTAGGACAATGAATGCTTCATTTAACCTGTCCATGCCTCTGTCGTCTGCCTTGTCGAAAGCCCGCATGGACTTCATCACCGCCTCTTTTATTATGGCCCGACATGATTGGTAAAACCTTGATGTGAACCCATTGGGCCTCGGGACCTTCTCCGGCTGCATCTCCTTAATTGTGCTCCAGATTAGGTTTTCCGTCATCGGAGCGCACATGAACAACCATACATCATGTTGTGTTGTTTGGACTTGTGAATTCAATTGGTTGCCTGCAAGCAAACCATCTTTATTCAAAACTGAACCTTTTATTAGTTGCGTGCGTGGTACCAATTCGTCTCTATTCTTCTTAGTTTCTTATGGTCTCTGCTCACACCTTATGTAGTATGATGAAAATTAATGTTTGCAGGATGCATGATCTTGATATATTATTGATGCCCAATGATGGCGACCATTTCTGTATAACATCTTACTTTAAAATTATGTACCTTTGTCACTTATCTTGGATATGTTGTGTTTTCTTACACACCACTCTTAATTTGTATGGTTGTGGTGCAAGGCTGCAGGTTACATTTGAGACTGAGAGGGCAAGACTGGGGAGGTGGAGGAGGAGACCAGAGAGTGGCAAAAATGAGGTGGAAGTAGCCATGATTGTTGGTATCGACAGCATGGTCACTTCATCTGATTGGTTGGCCTGGTCAGCCTCTGCTTTGCCTCCGGTCGTGCCTCTTGACGGCATGGGCGCCGACATGAACGATGAGGTTTCATATGGACGAAGGCATTGATTTGGAAGTGTTGTAGATGGTTTTGGTGGTGCTAGGGTTCGGCGAACAAGTTTTATGTATATGACTGCAAGTACGAAAGAGGACACGTCCAAATTTTATTGCGCAGTTATGGTTGTTGAAGTGGATGACATATTGCCTGGGGACGACTGGCCAGTGACCTTTCTCACAGCTGCAGTTCTGCTCTTGTTGCTGTGGAGATCGTGCATGGTTGGAGTTTCACCCAGAACCTAGGGTGTGTGGAGGACTGGAGGTATATTTCAGTTTGCCATATCTTTAAGGAAATATTGGAAAGCATATTTTTGTACCGCATTTGATAGTGGAGGTAGATAACGAATGACTATTCCTACTAATCAATTAGAACAAGTTGAGCAAATCCTACTAATTATTGAGGACAAATTGTACTGCACTTATCTGTTGTCGTCTAGTAAAGTTTTCCAACTCAATGGGATCATTTGTTCTTGCTGATGCCAACCCTCAGTGGGATATTTTTTTCATGTAAACATCTAATATTTGTATATGTTTATGTGCACCTTCATAGGAAGGATCACTGATTCCCATTTGTCGTTTTCGCTTTACGTGATGTTGTCCACAAGGATTGAGAAGATAATTGGTTGGATTACTTTTGGAAGTGGCAGTAGAAAGCATAGAAACCATGATGACTATGTTGATTCAAAGTATAGAAATATGTGATTCTTATCATTGTAGTTATATATTTTGTTGGCTAGCATGTAACCATTGAAACTAAAGAAAGATGGAAGATGCTTTGTTTCTTATCATTTCATTTATATGTTTTGTTGGCTACTATCTAACTATGCATTACCAATCACAAGCTACCTCTGCCAATTACAAGCATATCTTTAAATCTTATTGTTACTTCCTTCAAGCTCTAAAATACATAAATGATTTTCTATATGATGTGCTAATAAACTACTCCCTCCGTCCGGAAATACTTGTCGCATAAATTGATAAAAATGGATGTACCTAGAACTAAAATACATCTAGATACATCCATTTTGATGACAAGTATTTCCGGACGGAGGGAGTATTTGTGTTAAACAAAGCATCCCATCTTATTTCATAAAGCTGATGATGTAGTTATGCACACCTTTTAAACCCTACACATGTGGTCCCCAAATTATACCATATTTTTCGCGAAGGTCTTTGCTTTATGTTCTTTGCTTCATCTTCTCACATCTCCATTTAGAGCTCCTTTATCTACTTCTAATCAATCTGCATAGATACTACTTTGTTAGGTTTTGTGCAATAACATAACTAATGGTTGGCTGCTCTGTTTACTATCAAAGTCGGCTTTATCTTTATGATGATCTGATCGATTAGAGCAAGAGAGCTTCCTGCAAAAAAAGAAGAAGATTAGAGAAGAGAGGATCATGATTTTTTTATCATACTTTGCTCCAAAGAGTTCAAGGTGTTACCGCTCTGTTTTACGTTTTACAGAAAATACATGTTAGTCTAAAATATGTTATTTAGTGTTGATGGAAAAAGTTTATATTTTACAAAAAAAAAATGTGTGTTCATTGACGATCGCCTTCTTCTTGCAGCGACTTGGGAAGGAGCACCATTGTGTTTGCAGGGTAAAAGGCTGAAGTACAGTGCCACTAGGACAACTCCGCTCAAGACGTACATGACCCGCGCCTTCCGGGACACCAAGGAGATGTGCCGCTCCCACCACTGCAACCTCCGCATGGGCGCCTTCACCCTCGGCGTCAACCGCGTTGCCCGCGCCACCGTCCTTCACGGCTGGGAGGCCTGATCGCTCGCCGGCCGGCATCCTGCAATGCCCGTGCTCTCTCGCCGCCTCCATGGGGATCCCGTCGAAGTCACAACTCAACAAAAAGTTCAATAATCGAGCCCCGTGCGTTCTCTCATACATAAGCTCTGTTAAACGTAGGATTTGTGGGAACTGGCTCAACCCTCTAGGGGTGGCCTATCACATATATTTATAAGGTTACACAATATACAGATTACATAGTTGGGCTACGTTACAAAGTCTAACACCCTCCCTCAATCTCAACTCACTCCTGATGCATCTAGGAGGTTGAAATTGCGCCTACAAACCTCAAACATGGGAGAAGGTAGAGACTTGGTGAAGATGTCGGCAAGTTGATCCTTTGAGGAGATAAACTTGATCTGTAGTAGGTTCTGTGCAACACGTTCCCTCACAAAATGATAGTCAATCTCAATGTGTTTGGTTCGTGCATGAAACATCGGGTTTGTTGAAAGAAACGTAGCACCGATGTTGTCACACCAAAGAACTGGAGGATGTGACTGGGAGATTCCCAGCTCTCGAAGCAAAGACTCAATCCAGATAAGCTCAGCAGTCGCATTGGCAACTGCTTTGTACTCGGCTTCTGTGCTGCTGCGAGAAATAGTGGCTTGCTTGTGTGCACTCCACGCGATCAAATTAGGAGCCAAAAATACAGCATATCCCCCCGTGGATTGCCTGTCATCCGGACACCCAGCCCAATCAGCATCTGAGAATGCAGATATAATAGCAGAGGAACTAGGTCGCAGATGAAGACCATAGGAGACAGTGAGACGCACACAACGAAAAATGCGCTTCACAGCAGACCAGTGCACATCAGTAGGAGCATGAAGATACTGACATACCCTGTTAACCGCAAAGAAAAGATCAGAGCGTGTGATGGTCAGATACTGCAAGCCACCAACAATACTCCGATACTCCGTAGCATCCGTAGGAGAGAGAATAGTACCAGCAGTAGCCGAGAGCTTGTCAGTAGAGGACATGGGTGTGGGGGATGGCTTACACTTGAGCATACCAGCACGGCGCAAGAGGTCAAGGGAGTACTTCTTCTGGGTGAGAGCTAAGCTGCCACGAGACTGATGTGCAACTTCAATGCCCAGGAAGAAGTGTAGCTGCCCCAAGTCTTTTACCGCAAAATCTCTGCCAAGTGTAGTCACCAGAGCATCAGCAGCCGTTGCAGAGGAGCTGGCCAGAATAATGTCATCCACGTACACAAGCAAATACACAGTCACACTGGGGCGCTGAAATAAGAACAGCGAGTTGTCAGCTGTCGACGGAACAAAGCCATGAGTACAAAGGGCCGAAGCAAGGCGAGCATGCCAGGCACGAGGCGCCTGTTTCAGTCCATAGAGAGCCTTCGTCAGACGACAGAGATGATGAGGCTGAGCGTGATCAACAAACACTGGTGGCTGTCGCATGTAAACCTCCTCTTCAAGCAGCCCATGGAGAAAAGCATTCTGCACATCAAGCTGTCGAAAAGACCAACCACGAGAGACTGCAAGAGACAGGAGAAGCCGGATAGTAGTAGGCTTAACAACCGGGCTGAATGTGTCCTCGTAGTCCAGACCCCGACGCTGTTTAAACCCTCTAGCCACGAGACGCGCCTTGTAGCGCTCAATAGATCCCTCCGCATGTCTCTTGACTTTGAAAACCCACTTAGAATCAATGATGTTGACGCGAGGCAGAGGGGGAACCAGTGTCCATGTCTCATTATGCATAAGAGTGTGGTACTCTTGCTCCATAGCAGCCCGCCAGTGAGGAATACTCATAGCAGCCTCATAGTTGCGTGGTTCATCAGCGGATCTGCAACAGAATGAGCAAGACAGGCAGCCAAATATGTGACAGTACCATCATGACGTTTCTTCGATTGAACAATATCGTTGCGGCTGCGAGTATGCGGACCTTGCGGTGCAACTGGAACAGGAGCCGGCGGCGCCAATACTAGAGACGATGACGGCAGGGCGGGCGACGGGAGCCCAGACGAGAGCTCAGGCAAGTCAACGGTAGGCCCAGCCGACCCAGGTGAAAGGGGCGGCAGGTACATACGGGCATGCGATGAAGGCGATGAAGGAGGCGAGGCCGGGCGTGGATACGGTGATGAGGACCGCTCGAGCCGCCCAGGGGAGACCGTCGGAGACGGGGGACGCGCCTCGGCTGACGTGGGTCGCGCCTCAGCTGGCACCGGCCCAGGTTCGGAGGCCGTCGCCGGTCTAGTTGCATGGGCGGGCGTGGCTCCAGAGACGGGGTCGACGACGAGAGTCGGTGCATGCACGTGCACCGACCGATCAACGTGCGTCACAGGAGTTGCATCCGGAAGTAGTTCCATGCGAGCACCACATCCAATACCTGCACCATGGTTAGGTAACAACACAGGTGAATATGCAACATCTTCAAATTGGCCAAGCATAATAGGAGATGAATGCATAGATGGGGGTGGAGCGGGTTGCTGTGGCATGGCGGAAAAGGGGAAGACGTTCTCATCAAAGACAACATCACGGGATATGTAGACACGATTTGTTGGCACATGAAGGCACTTGTAGCCTTTATGAAGAGAACTATAACCCAGAAACACACATAGACCGAAATTCAAGCTTTCTATGATTATATGGACAAAGATGGGGCCAACAGGCACACCCGAACACCTTAAAAAGGTATAGTCAGGAGTTTCATGTAAATGGATCTCAATAGGAGTTTTCATATTAAGGACACGCATAGGTAGTTGGTTAATAAGAAAACATGTTGTAGCAAAGGCATCACTCCAAAAACAAAAAGGTACAGAAGCGTGAGCCAGGAGTGTGAGTCCGGTCTCAACTACATGTCGATGCTTGCGCTCAACAGCGCCGTTCTGCTGATGTGTATGAGGACATGATAGACGATGAGAGATCCCAAGCTTATTAAAGAAAGTATTGAGGTTGCAATATTCGCCCCCCCCCCCCAATCGGACTGAACATGGATAATCTTATGCTTGAGAAGACGTTCTACATGCACTTGAAACTGAATGAATATATCAAACACATCAGATTTGCGCTTAAGAAGATAAAGCCAGGTAAAGCGACTATAGGCATCAATAAAGCTAACATAATAGTTGTGACCACTCACAGAAGTTTGGGCGGGACCCCACACATCAGAAAACACAAGTTCAAGAGGACTCGTTACTTGACGAGTAGAAGAAACAAATGGTAACTGATGACTTTTGCCTTGTTGACAGGCATCACACACTGACATCTCCTTATTGCTAGACTCGATAGGCAGCTCATGACGGTGAAGTATATGGCGAACTATGGGAGTGGCAGGGTGACCAAGGTGAGAGTGCCACTGGGACGGAGACACACGAACACCACTGAAGACGCGCGGGGCAGATGGATCCTCGAAGCGGTATAAGCAATGGCTGATGCGACCACTAAGCAGAATTTCCCGGGTGGCTCGGTCCTTAACAAAAAGATCAAACGGGTGAAATTCACATAGGACATTGTTATCAAGGGTGAGCTTTGGAACAGATAACAGATTAAGAGTCACCGAGGGGACCCGTAAAATATTACGAAGATGAAGCTGCCTAGATGGATGACTAGTTAAGAGAGATGCTTGACCAACATGAGAGATGTGCATACCTACACCGTTGGCGGTGTGAACCTTGTCGTGACCGTAGTATGGCTGGTGGGTGGACAGCTTGGTGAGCTCGTTCGTCATATGATTCGTGGCGCCAGTGTCCATATACCACGCGGGATCAATCGGGTATGACGGTGTAAAGCCGGGGTCGACGCATGTATCATTGCCCTTGGCGGCAACATGAGCAGCAGGAGGACCAAAATCCGCCATGGCAAATTGACGCTCATTACCTTTTCCATCATTACCAATACCCAGGAAGCTCCACTGAAACCTCTTGTGGCACTTGGAGGCGAGATGCCTCTCACGCCCGCAAAGCTGGCAGCGCACAGGGCCTCCGCCCGAGGGTGGCGCAGGGGGGGTGGCAACCCGGGCAGGCGACGAAGGTGCAGGGGGGGCGCTGGCCACGCGATGCCCAAAAGGCCGCTGGCTGGTCGACGATGGTGGTGACGGAGCGGCGAGCTTCGATGCGTTGCTCGGTGAAGAGCAGATGGGAGAAGAGCTCGTGCAGAGGAAGCGGCGGCTTGGCGTTGTTGACGGCCTCGGCAAGGTTGTCGTAGTCGGCATCGAGGCCCTTAATAACGTAGCCGACGATCTCCTCATCACTCAGCGGTCGACCAATAGAGGTCAACGTATCCGCCAAGACCTTGATTTTGTTGAAGTATGTTGTGGCAGAGGAGTCCAGTTTCTTGACATCATCAAGCTTGCTGCGAAGAGCCATCGAGTGGGTGGTGGAGGTCTGGGCAAACACATGTTCCAGAGTCGTCCACGCATCCAAGGAGGAGGCAACGAAGAGACAAAGGCCAGCGACCCCGTCTCTGAGGGAACCCTGGATAGCGGAGAGGATCGCTTGGTCTTGCTGCACCCACACACGGTGCGCCGGGTTGATGGTCGGGCCGTGGACGGTGTGGATAACATGCGGCGGACACGGCAGGGAACCATCGACATAGCCAAGGAGGGAGCGGTTGCGGAGGAGCGGTAGAACCTTGGCGCGCCAAAACAAATAGTTGTCTGGCGTGAGACGAGTCGAGATTAGGTTGTCGAAGTGAAACGGCCCGGAGATCATGGCGGCGTCGGTGGTAGCAATAGTGGAGACCGCAGGGGCTTCGGGTGCCACACCCGCAAGCTGATCATCGGAGGCCCCCAAGGCCGCCGGCATGATGGCGAGTGTCGGGGACGAGCCAACAGTGGCCGCAGGTGGCGCCATCATCGCGGCGGTGGACACCGCCACTGTCGACGGCGCGGGAGACGGCGGGATCGAAGCCGAGAACAACGAACCCACGGCTGTGGTGCCGAAGAATTGGGGCCTCGGCGACGCACCAGCGTGGGCGGGAAGATTGAGAAGGGCGGCTAGCGACGCGGGGATGGTCTCGGAGCCGGTGGAACCGGAGGCGGAAGGGGTCATGGCAGCGGCGGCGACGGCGGCCCTAGGGTTTGGGGCACGGCGGCGGGGCGGCTGGGGTGGAGGTGGAGTAAGTCCTAGGTTTAGGCTGATACCATGTTAAACGTAGGATTTGTAGGAACTGGCTCAACCCTTAGGGATGGTCTATCACATATATTTATAAGGTTACACAATATACAGATTACAAAAGTCTAACAAGCTCCGATCTCTCGGAGAGACCGGCAGAACAGTAGCAGCATCAACTTCTTCTTGTAATCCGCGGCTGAGAGTGAAACACAGCAATGTAATTCTGTTTCTTTTCTTGGTAACATTTTATCGTGTTGATGATGCGTGAGTGTGAGTCGATTTTATTAGCATCGCATGGCAACAAGCCAGCTAACCAACAAGGTCATGACCTGGGTAAGTCGATGAGTGGGTCGTCGTCGGTGGACATGAGGCTGTAGACGACCACGTCCCTGGCGTCGCGGTGGCTCCGCATCACGGCCTCGCGGCGGAACCCGGCGTCCTCCACCGCGCGCCGGGACGCGGCGTCGTCTGCGTCCACCAGCGCCTCCACGCGCTCCACGCCCTCCAGGTCCCCCAACGCCGCGGTCGCCGCGAGCCTCAGGGCCGCCGCGGCCGCGCCCCTGCCCCGGTGCGCGCGCGCCAGCGCGGTCCCGACCTCCGCGCGGCACCGATCTTCTGTGCGCGACACGGTCACCGCGCCCACGATGGCGCCGCCGAGGCAGACGGCGCGGATCCAGGTGTGCGGAGGGTCGGTGCCCCGGAGGAACGCGAGCAGGGCGTCGCGGGGCGGGGAGAAGTAGACCCCCGACGCCATGGCGGCCGTAGGTGGTACTAGTACGGGGTGTTCCGCCCACGCCGTCATGGCTTCGGCGTCGGCGTCGGCGAGGTCGAACGGCCGGAGGGTCACCTCATCCGCGCGCTCCGGCGTCCGGGCTGCCGCTTCTTGCTCCATCGATTCCCGACCCTAATTCGTTCGACACAATGAGACGCTAACGAAGGAAGGTGAGTGACAGAGTGAGTGGCTTACCTACCTCATCCTCGTGTGATGGGGGCAAGGGGTCGCCGGAGACGAAGCCGTAGATGGCGAGATCCCTGACGCGGCCCTTGTGCCAGTAGTGGCGCCGCAGGACGCCCTCGCGCCGGAACCCGGCCTTCTCCGCCACGCGCTGCGACGCCGCGTTGTCCACGTCCACCAGCGCCTCCACGCGCACCAGCCCCTCCACCTCGCGGAACACCGCGGCGAGCGCGGCCCTCACGGCGGCCGTAGCCACGCCCCTGCCCCAGTGCGCGCGGGCCACCACGTAGCCGAGCTCCCCGCGGCACGGGTCAGCCGTGGGCTCCAGGGACACCGAGCCGACGGGGCGGGCGTCGCCGGCGAGGCAGATGGCGCGGTACCACTGGTGCGAGAGCGCGGTGTCCCGGATGTGGGCGAGCAGGGCTTCCGTCTCCGTGGACGCATAGGGCTCCCAGCGGCAGAAGGCGGCGACCTCGGGGTCGGACGCCCATGCCATCATGGCGTCGACGTCCGAGAGGTCGAAGCGGCGGAGGGTGACCTCCGTCGCCATGGGCACACGCGCGGTAGGTGAGCGTGGAGCAGCTACAGTAGTGATGAGCAAGTAGAGATCAGTGCTCAGCCACTAGATCAACGACAACGCAGGAAAAACAAACAGAAATGGTGACTCGGAAAGTAGTGCCAGTCTTGGACGACCGACGAACGAGTGCAAGATATACTCATACAGTATATAGACCAAGCTGGGCCGGCTACCTAGCGTGCAGTGGTGGTAAGGCCCAGGAAGGCCTTCTCAGGCGATTTTTTCGCGCCGGCGCTGAAAAAACGGCCCAGTCGCGTTCCCAAGAGCCCGATTTTTGCCGGCTTTGGCCGAAAACAGCGCCGGCGGACCCAGCCCGAACCCAGCGCGCTGAGGGGCGCACAGGGGCGCCGGGGCGAACTGTTTTGGCGCGAAAAAGACGCCGGCCAGCCGCGTCAGCGACTCGGCGCCTCGTCTTCCCCCAACGGCCTCGGTGCCCGCGGGGAATCAATGGCAAGGCTGCCGCCGGCCAGCCTTGCCATTGATTCTCACGGGCGGCGCTTCACGGGACGGCGCGCCGACGCCTCCCCTCCCTCGCACGCGCACACACGGGCGCGGGCCGGCTATAAAAGCCGGCAGCCTCCACTCGCCTGTGCCCACACCAGCCCCCCCTCGCCGACGTCCAGCCCCTCCCTCTCCCTGCCTCTCCCGAGCGCCGCCTCCCAGCCCCTCCCTCTACCTCTCCCGAGCCCGCCCAGCCCCGCCGTCGCCATGGCAGAACGCTTCCCCGGAGACGAGGCGGCGGCCAACGGCTTCGGCCGCCGTTCGCTCCGCGAACAGGAGTCCTGGCTCCTGTTCCAGGCGAACATCCCGGCGCCGCCGGACATGCGCGCCGGGCCAACGGGGTGGAGGCTCAGCGCCGGGGGAGTGCCCATTCCCCCGTTGCCCGACGCCGTGGCGAAGCCGAGGTACTTCGCCGAGGAGGTCGATATCGTGCGCGCGTCCCTCACCGACGCCCACCGCTCCCTCCCCCAGTACGCCGCCGACAACCACGCGGCCTGGGCGGCGTATTTCCAGCGCCGCCAGCAGGAGCGCTTGGCGTCCACCAACGGCGCTCCGGTGGTCGGCGGCCGGCAGAACAGCGAGGGGCGCCACCTCTGGTGGGGCGTCCCCGGCCGCACACTCGAGGGCGTGCTCACGTACCTCGAGGGCGGCAACGACCCGCCGTTGGCGTACCCCCCGGCGAGGGTGGCCGCCCCGGCGCAGCACCGGCGCGTCAGGCCATGGGCGCCGAGGAGGTTCAGCGCTTCTTCTTCTTCCTCCTCATCGCGCTCTTCTTCCCATTCCTCTGGCTCTCCGGCGCTGCTCGGCGTCAAGGCCGAGCCCGCGGCGGAGACGCCGCTCGGCCGGCGCACTCGCAGCGCCGGCATCGTCATCAACGGGGGCGGCCGGCGCGCCTCGTCCTCGTCGGCTCCTCCGCGCTTCGTCAAGCCAAAGACGGAGCCGGGGCTGGCGCCCGTGAACGCGGAGTTCGACGACGACGACGCGGCCCTCGAATGGGCGCGCCAGGACTCCATCGCGTTGGAGAAGGCGCGCCGGGAGAAGGAGAAGGAGCGCCAGTGCGCCGCCCTACGCCGCTTCGAGGAGCGCCGACGCGACCGTGAGGAAGGCGGGGTCGTCGTCTTATGCGACAGCGACGACGACGACGACGCGCCGCCGCCTGTTCGCCAAGGCGACGCCGGGCAGGGGTCCAGCAGGGGCACCCGCGTCAAGGAGGAGAAGGCCGCCGACGACGATGGCGGCGACGACGATGGCGGCGACGACTTCAGCCACTTTCTTTTACTTTAGATTAGGTTAATGTAATGTTTGGACGAATTTCGCCGAAACTTGCCATGGTTGGCCGAAATATAACTAGTTTTTATCATAACTTTGCCGAACGTTTTATTTTAAATACGCGCATGGGGGCGGCCCTGGGGGCCGACGGCTGGGGACCGACTCGCCCCCAGGACCATTTTTGCGCCCGCTCACCCCCAGGCGGCGCTTTTAGATACCTCCTGGGGGGCCAACGGCTGAAGATGCCCTAAACCAACAATGCACGGCGAGTATATGTTCCCACATGAGCAAAGGAAACGCAGTGGTGGTACAACTTTAGATATTCCAAACAATTTTTGAAAGCGCATACATTTTTTGAACATGTGCTCATTCTTTAAAATGCAAACATTTTTTAATCTGTGAACAAATTTTGAAAAGGGAATTGTTTTTGAAATCCGAAACATTTCTGTTAAAACATGAACTTTTTTTCTTTCTGATTTTGCAAAATAAATAAGTCTGAAAACGGAAACACTTTGTTAAATTTCAAACAATATTTGAAAACATGAACATTTTCTGAAATTGCTGGAAAACTTTTGAAAAATACAAACAATTTATAAGATCTTCAACCATTTTATTTAAAAAATAGAAATAATGTAAAAGAAACAACAGGGAAAAGAAAAAAAAACTGGACCTGAAGCGGTTAGCAACCTTCTAGAAGATTCCCATAACCGGTCTGTTTTTTTTTACATTGCCTTCAACTATTTGTTGCAACAAGTTAC
>NC_057807.1:614094394-614099809 GCF_018294505.1 Triticum aestivum | reverse complement strand
TTACTTTGGGTTTCCTGGTAATCCCAACAAATGTTGCACAAAACTAAAACCAACTTTGATAGAGTAACTTAAAATAATCAAAACAAAATCGGGACTTTCCAAAACCACATCATGTATTAATTCAATCAAATCAAATGAAACCAACTTTTACCAAATTCTTAACTTATTTGTCTTCGGCTACTCATACCCATACCTTTGTAAACAGAACATCTAATATAAAAAGGAAAAAACAGAACATGTTGCCTTTGTAAACGGAGGGAGTACTACTTGACTGAACAATTAATAAAGAAAGCAAAGTTTCGCATGACATTATGAAATTTTCTTTTCGCCTGGATATACATTAAGCTGAATTATCACACCAATCATTCGACCAGCACAGTGTCGGTGGAGATGAAGCTGAAGATGACCATGTCCTTGACGGCGCCCTTGAGCACGCAGTACCGCCGCAGCACGGCCTCCCGCCGGAACCCGGCCTTCTCCAGCACCCGCTGCGACGCCACGTTGGCCACGTCCACCAGCGCCTCCACGCGCTGCAGCCCCTCCACCTCGCCGAACACCGCGGCCACCGCCCGCCGCACGGCCGCCGTGGCCACGCCCTTGCCCCAGTGCGCGCGCGCCAGCACGTACCCGAGCTCCGCGCGGCAGGCGTCGTCCGTCGGCGACACGGAGATCGCGCCAACGGGGCGGTCGTCACCGGGGAGGCAGATGGCGCGCTGCCACTGGTGCGGGAGCACGGCGTCCCGGATGTAGGCGAGCAGGTTCTCCGTGGATTCGTAGGGCTCCCAGCGGCACACGGCGGCCACCTGCGGGTCCGACGCCCACACCATCATGGCGTCCACGTCGTCGAGGCCGAACCGCCGGAGCGTCACCTCCGCGGCCGGCTTCTTCGCGGGCTGCGCTCCTTGGCCGGCCTGCTCCATTTTCTTTTGAGCTACGTACTCTGTTTGGCGACGGCGAGCAGAGGTGGCCTGTGTTTAAAGCTAGAATCTGTCAGAGCAAGCGCCCGCTCTGTTTGACCGCATCACATACAAATTGTGAGTTAGGAAGGAACCTTGACGACCAAGTTTGCCGTGAAGTGAAACGATCGGGCGTTCTTGGAAAATTCAGAGAAAAGGACAGGCAGGCAAGTCCGCAAGTGTCAATGGTGATGGGGACGGCAAAGGAAGGTGGGGCGGACCGAGGAAGAAGGGCGGCTACACCCTACAGTGGAGTCAATGGTCAGCCTGACCATGACTTCAATTTGTTTTATATGGGGAAAGAAATCGACACTTTTCTTTTATATAGGTCCGGGCCATGTTTTTTTAACACACTACATACGCAAGCGCTAATATACACGCGCATATACTCACCCCTATGAACACACACACGCACACTCTACCCCTGTGAGCACCTCCGAAAGACTAAGCCGGCATATCATCTTGAAATTTACGAAGTCATCGTAGGCACCTCGTCGTCGACGGGAACATCTCCTCCCACTGAATTCGCATCGCCGAAAATCCTGAATAAATCCAGAAATAAATGCGAGCATCAGGATTTAAACCCTGGTGGGATGGGAATATCACAATCCCTCTAACCATCCAACCACATGTTGGTCCACGGTCTGGGCCATGTTGGGCCTTACGGTTGTCCGGCATCCCTTAGAGCCGGCCTATACGTGGTAGGGATATGAAACGCTTGGACGTGTCCGGACGCGTTTGCCACGTTGGATACGACAGGACGGACCCATCCACAATCTCTTCAAATCGTCATCACCTAGATTGAGTTCCCCTCTTCCTCTTTCTCTCTTCTGCCTCATCCACACTGCCCCCTTACCAACTCGGGTGCGATCCCCAACCTAGAGAGTTGCCACCGCCGGCCCCAACCCACGGCATCGTCATCCATGCATCCATCAAAGATGGACGCCGCCCCGATATGTCCTACTCCTCTGTACATACACCTCATGCTATGTCCAATGAACCTTAGATAAAATTTTTATTCTTTTTCTCGTTTGTAGGCAAACGATGGATTTGTCAAATGATGGTTATGAGAAGAATGACATTGATGAATTCATATGCAAAGAGTTCATCGATTCGTTGGATTCGAACGACGATGTTGAATGATGTTGATGGGCATCCAGAAAGAAATGAAGAAGTGAGAGGAGCATATTCTGAACTTGAATGGTTTGATAAAGGGCGGAAGAGTTGTTCCCCGGGGTATAATCATTGGCCCATAACTTCTCTACAACTACCACTTCAACTATCGGACACAACATATCATGAGGTTTTTTTTTCAATATTGCTTCTGGATGAGTAAACATTTGTTCTTGCACGTAGTGAATGTTGTGGAGGAATATATTCCTCAAGCCGAGGAAGAATTGTTGCAAACAACTTTTCTTCTCTTCCATGTAGAAATGCACGGCTCCTCTCATGATTCTTGCATGTGGTAAAGCCGCAAATGCCTTTGATGCTAAAGTCCGGATAGGGAGACCACATCCCTAGAGGGCGTGGTGAAATTTGCCCGTGCCATGGTGAAGGTATTTGGACCAAAGTACCTCAGAACCAACTATCGAGGACACAGAAAAGTTATTAACAATTGAAGTAGCAAGAGATTTCCCAGGTATGCCCGGTTCTGTTTATTGCATGCATTTGCAATGAAAGAACTACCTGAAAGGTTTGTGTAGACATTACCAAGGTAACTCCAAAGAGGCCACCACCATACTTGAAGCAGTGACATCAAAGGACTTGTGGATTAGGCAGACTTTCTTTCGCATATGCCTGGTTCTCATGATCATATCAATATGCTCCAGCAATCTCCGTTGTTCAAGAGACTTGCAATAGGCATGCTCTGAGGTGCAACTACACTGTCAAAAGACACAACTATACAATGGGGTGCTACCTTGTGATGGTACCTATCCTCGCACCGGCGGCTTTCGTGAAGACTATATGCGAGCCCTGAGGTAGGAAACAATGTGTGTTTGCACAAATGCAAGAAGGTGCCAGAAAGAATGTGAAAAGGGTATTCGGTGTACTCCAAGCTCGTTGGGGTATTGCTCGTGGAGCTACAATGATGCCGGAACCGAAATATTGTGGCAGCTGATGACATGTTATGTAATCTTGTATAACATGACCATGAAGAATGAGGGTAAAGGAACAACCCACACACATGATTTTGAGAAGTTCGGAGTACGAGTTTGCCTCCTAGAATAAGATGCAGGCATATTGTGAACTTTCTAGAGATACATCGGCAACTTCGAGACCAACAGGTGCACCGTGCAACTAAATTATCTTGTGGAGTATGCGGGTCCAAGCTAGAAATCAATGAATTTCATGTTTGAATTATGTACTTCAAATAAATTTTATGTTTGAATTATGTATTTTTATATACAATTTTTTTGTATGAGGCATTCACTCACGGTTATCATGTATTATGAAATGATGCACTTGCATGTATTTGGATGAATTTGAGATTTCAAAAATAGAGGTTGTGGTTGTAAAAGAGAACATGGGCCAGACTGGCACTACACATGGGGCGTCCGAGCGCACGCGTGGACGTTTAGTGCGTCAGATTTGACCACTTCAGAGCAACTCCAATGCGCCGACCCAAACGGACGGTGTTTTTGTTCGCTTTTTATCCGTTTGGGTCGGCCGCCCGCTTGACGTCCGCCCTGTTTGAGATTTGGATCGGCAGTGCGCCCAACGCGCCGACCCATATCTGCCGGCGTGGCCGGCTGACCGCCCTTTTTCAACATATAGCACAAATTTTGCATTGTTTCATACACAAATTTTGCACTATTTCACAAGCAAACATATGGAGTTTTACAAGACGAATAAAAATAAAACAGTCTCACATAGTTTTGCAAGCCGAATAAAAAAGATACATCTATTGGTTGCAAACATGAGCCCACATATGCTCAACCAAATCATTTTGAAGTTGCATGTGTGTTTTCCAATCTCGCATGTCATGATGAAATTGGGTTAACTGTTCAAAGGTTGCCGCTCCTCCATGCTCAGGCACAACATTCTCACCCTGAAACTGAAAACCTTGATCGTCGAGACGTTCCGGGCGCTCATCTTCTATGACCATATTGTGCATGATCACACAAGCAGTCATCACCTCCCACAGTTTCTTCATGCTCCAAGTCTTAGCAGGATACCGAATGATGCCCCATCGAGAATGCAAAACACCAAAGGCACGCTCGACGTCCTTCCTAGCACTCTCTTGCTCTTGGGAAAATATTTTCCTCTTCTCTCCAACAGGGTTAGGGATTGTCTTCACAATAGTGGTCCACTGAGGATAGATACCGTCACCCGGTAGTATCATTTGCCGTAGTTGTGGCCGTTGATGGTAAAATTATCCGGTGGGCTGTTGCCTTCGGCAAGCCTAGCAAACATCGGCGAGCGTTGAAGCATGTTGATATCATTGTGTGATCCGGCCATGCCAAAGATAGAGTGCCAAATCTAGAGATCTTGAGATGCCACGGCCTCAAGTATGACAGTGCAAACCCTGACATGGCCCTTATACTGCCCTTGCCAAGCAGAAGGGCGGTTCTTCCACTCCAAGTGCATGCAGTCTATGTTGCCAAGCATTCCTGAGAAGCCCCTACTGGCATTCATCGCCAACAAACGGGTTGTATCTTCAGGAGTCGGCTCTCTCAAGTACTCAGGGCCAAACACAACAATAACAGCCTTGCAGAACTTATACAGGGAGTCTAGGCATGTAGACCCGCTCATACGAACGTACTTGTCAATGAGACCACCGGGCACTCCGTATGCAAGTATTCGGATGGCTGCAGTACATTTCTGATAAGAGGAGAAGCCAATCTTTCCAACGACATCATCTTTGCACTCGAAATAGTCATCATAGCCGACCACTCCCTCTCTAATACGGTTGAAAAGATGCCTACTCATACGAAAACGACAACGGAATTTCTGATGTTTGAACAACGGGTTCGTTGTGTCAAAGTAGTCCTTCCAAGGAAGGAAATGACCGCTCTCTCGGTTGCGATTCAATGCTGGAAGGTGCCCCGTAATGGAGCCACGGAACAATGGTCGCTCGCTATTGAGGTGGTGATGGACCAACACGGCATCCAAGATCTCCTCCTCATCATCGGACGAGGAATCGCGAGAGTCGCAAAGGAAATTGTGAAAAAAGAACTCGTCGGCGGAGTCCAATTTGTACCTTGGCAAACTGTCGAACAGTTTGCGGGCGTCGACGAAGAAGCCGGCCGACGAAAGGAGTCGCGCCGCCCTTGGACCAGCTAGCTGCTCTGGCGGCGTGCCGGCGTCCGACGAGTGTGCCGGTGTCAGGACGAAGGATTTGGTCGGGGCCGCGAGGCGGCTTTGCGGTCGCGGTTGTGTCGGGGGAGTGGGAGTGGGAAGCTTTCGGTTCCCGGCGACAAGACGATGGTGGCGGGCGACGTGGGAGGTGGCGGCGTTC